>NC_057801.1:392288749-392301182 GCF_018294505.1 Triticum aestivum
GTTGGCTAGTGTCCGGCTCGGGCACGGCCCGGTTATGTTGGTTAGTTTTTTTTAAAAAAATTCCGCACAGAAAAACAAATAAAAAATTACTACACAGACTCCAAAAATCCTGAAGTAATTTTTCCCCGTCCTCTAAAAATCTAACGGACAAAGTGAACATTTATTTAGGCCTAAAATACAATTTTGAAAAATGCATATTTTCCTAATTCGAAAGAAATAGCGATAAAACTCCGAAATAAAAGAAATCTAAGTGAAGAAATATTAAATCTCCAATATTTCTTTATTTTGGGAAAGCCATTTTATTCCCTCTCTTTTATTTTTATAAAAGAAATATTAAAAGAGAAAATAATTAAAATCAAACGATCCTCTTTTCAAAATTTGAAAAAAACTCAAATATGAAAATAACGAAATCCCCAACTCTCTCTGTGGGTCCTTGAGTTGCGTAGAATTTCTAGGATGAAACCAAAATGCAATAAAATATGATATGCAAATGATGATCTAATGTATAACATTCCAAATTTAAAATTTTGGATGTTACACCTATTTGAGAGAGCCAAAATTATGCTACGACTTGTTAGAATTGCTCTTTATGCTTCACTTAAATTTTTGAGCTATGGAATTGCTCTAGTGCTTCACTTATATCTTTTTGAGCAGGGTGTGCTTTAAATACTTTTGAAGAAATTCTCTCATGCTTCACTTATATTTATTTGAGAGTTAGTAATTTTGAAGAAATTCTCTCATGCTTCACTTATATTATTTTGAGAGACGAAAATTTTATGCTCATGTTCTTCACTTAGATTTGTTTGAGCTTGTCAAAAGCAATTGCAATATATGAACCTAGTCCTGAAGTGATAGATATTCAAGAGGGATATAATAAAAACTTTCATGAAGATCATTGGACAAAATAAACTTGATTCTTTGTAATAGTTTTGAGATATGATGATAGTGATATGTTAGTCATGTTGGTGAGTAATTATGCTTTACTAAGAATATTGGTGTTAAGGTTTGTGATTCCCTATGCAAGCACGAAAGTCAATAGTTGTGCAATGAAATTACATCCTACTTGTGGTGCATTATTCGGTGTTAGTTACGCTTAACGCTCGCTTATGTTGTTTTTCGTTTCTTGGTTGGTTGCTTCTCAATCTTTTTGCTAGCCTCCACTTGTACTAAGCAGAAATACTACTTGTGCATCCAAAATCTTTAAACCCAGTTTTGCCATATGAGTCCACCATATACCTACATATATGTGGTATTTCCATGCCGTTCTAAGAAAATTTGTATGTGCCATCTCTAAATTTCAAAATGAATTTCCTTTTGTGTGCTCATACCGCTCATGAAGCGGCAGGGGGCGGCCAATATTTTCCATGCTAGGTGTGTTATTCTCAAGATGAGTGTTTATTCACTTGTCATTGCACGAGAGTGCGGCAGCAATAGGGATGCCTAGTCCTAAAATGAAAAGGAAATTTACTTTATGTTGGCAAATAATAAATTCCTCGGAAAGTGTTGGTATGGAGGGCACCCGTGGATACAGCTAGCCATGGATTGTGAAAGAATGGTGGAAAAAGGAATAAACTTTATTTTTTGTTAGGGAACCGCCTATGATATATCTAGCATGGAAAGGTTGGGAATTACTTGGTCATTTTTGTTGACGGGAAAAGTATGCCTCTCAAAAAAATTATCTCTTAATTTAAGCTTTGAGCTCTGGCACCTCTACAAATCCCTACTTCCCTCTGCGAAGGGCCTATCTATTTACTTGATGCAATTTTTATTTTATTTGAGTTTCCATCTTCTCTTATAAATCACCAACTAAGGGGCGCTATGATCATACTTGAGCATTGGATGTAGCTAATATGCGAGTGTGTTTCCTGAAAGGATCAATGATTGAGCATGATGGGCTAGGGATAACTTTCTTTAGTGTTGATATTTTGAAAGACATGGTTGCTTGTTGATATGCTTGAGTATTGAAATCTTCATGTTAAAACTAGACGCTTGCTTTGAACCATATAAAAGTCCATATGTCCATACTACGAAAGAAAAGAATATGTGATGAACATGTTAGGCAGCATTCCACATCAAGAATTCTGTTTTTATCATTTACCTACTCGAGGAAGAGTAGGAATTAAGCTTGGGGATGCTGATACGTGTCCAATGTATCTATAATTTTTTCCTTGCCATGTTGTAATATTATAATTCTTGGATGTTTTTACATTCATTTTATAGAAACTTTATATCATTTTTTGGGACTAACCTATTGACATAATGCCCAGTGCCAGTTGCTATTTTTTGCTTGTTTTTTACTTCACAGAATATTAGTACCAAACGGAGTCCAAACGCAGCAAAACTTTTTGGAGAATTTTTATGGACTAGAAGAAACAACATGGGCCAAAGAAGTACCATAGGGGTGCCTCGAGGGGGGCACAACCACCTGGGTGCGCCTTGGGGCACAGGCGCGCCCTGGTGGGTTGCGCCCACCTCGATGGCCTACCGCACCGCCTCTTCGCCCTATAAATACCCAAATATTCCAGAAACCCTAGGGGAGTCGACGGAACACAATTCCAGCCACCGCAAGTTCTAGAACCACGAGATCCAATCTAGACACCATCACAAAGGGGTTCATCATCCTCATTGGTGCCTCTTCGATGATGCATGAGTAGTTCATTGTAGACCTACAGGTCCATAGGCAGTAGCTAGATGGCTTCTTCTCCCTTTTTGATTCTCAATACAATGGTCTCTTGGAGATCTATTTGATGTAACTCTTTTTGCGGTGTGTTCATTGGGATCCGATGAACTTTGACTTTATGATCAGATCTATATCCATGAATATTATTTGAGTCTTCTTTGATCTCTTATATGCATGATTATTTATAGCCTCATATTTATTCTCCGAATCTTTGGTTTAGTTAGGCCAACTAGGTTGATCTTTCTTGCCATGGGAAGAGGTGCTTTGTGATAGGTTCGATTGTGCGGTGTTCTTTCCCAGTGACAGAAGGGGCAGCAAGACATGCATGTATCGTTGCTATTAGGGATAACAAGATGGGGGATATTCCTACATGAATAGATATTGTCTACAACATGTCATTGTTCTTATTGCATTACTCCATTTCTCCATGAACTTAATAAACTAGATGCATGTTGGATAGCGGTCGATGTGTGGAGTAATAGTAGTAGATGCAGGCAGGAGTCGATCTACTAATCTTGGACGTGATGCCTATATATTGATCATTGCCTTGGATATCGTCATTATTAAATCTTCTATAAATTGCCCAATAGTAATTTGTTTACCCACCGTATGCTACTTCTCGAGAGAAGCCACTAGTGAAATCTACGGCCCCCGGGTCTATTCTTTATCATATTTGCTTTGAGATCTATTTTTATTTGCTTTTATTTTCAGATCTATATTTATAAAAATCCAAAAATACCTTGCTGCACTTTTTTGCTATTTATTTTATTTTGAGTTTTATCGATATCTATTTATCCAATCTACATAATTTTTATCCCGTCAACTTGACAATTTCTGGTGCCGTTACCCGTAAGAGGGATTAACAACCCCTCATAAGCATCGGGTTGCAAGTATTTGTTCTTTGTGTGCAGGTACTATTTACATAGTGTTGCTT
This sequence comes from Triticum aestivum, assembly GCF_018294505.1. NCBI lineage: Eukaryota > Viridiplantae > Streptophyta > Magnoliopsida > Poales > Poaceae > Triticum > Triticum aestivum. The sequence goes on from NC_057801.1 coordinate 392,292,364, forward strand.
GGTTCTCCTACTAGATTGATACCTTGGTTTCATAACTGAGGGAAATACCTACCGTAGTTGGGTTGCATCATCCCTTCCTCTTTGGGGAACTACCGACGTGGTTCAAGCGACATCATCCGGTTTTTGAATCCAAACCCCACTAAAACAAAGATCCTAAAATAAAATAAATCACCTTAAAATTTTAGTCCAATTAGCATTACAGATCTCTGGTTATTTAAGAAACATTGATCCGACGCAGAAAAATACCGAAAACTGAGAGAAGAGAAATCCAATCATGGAGAGTCTCCCGCCCTCCAAGATGCAAGAAGACCAAGGACAATAGGGTGAAACCCCTCCCACCTAAGTGAGAGGCCAAGGAATAAGAAGGACGGGGCCTCTCTCCCACTCTCTTCCAGTGGCGCCGGAGTGCCATTGGCCCAATCATGATCACTGCCAGCGTCTTCATCAATTCCATCGCCTTCAATGACATCTCCATCACCTTCCTCATCTCTATACGGTGGTTCACTCTACCGCTACTCATTGTATTCCCTTATTTGTTTATGGTGTTTTATGTGATTAATTATTACCCAATTATTTCTTGCATCTTTGTTATTTCTGACTAGACCCTTTTTGTCCTATGGTTAATTGGTGACCATGATTGATTTGAGTTGCATGCTTTATTTTGTTGTTGCCCTTTGGTGCCCATCATATGAGCGCACACGTATATGGATCACACTTTAAGGTTAGTAGTATGTTTAGATGAATATAAAAGATAGGTGCCGGATTGACAGAAACCGCGCATGAGTATAGTAGTTGGTACATACAGGATGTAGTAGACCCATAGATCTTAATGCTATGGTTGGGTTTTGCCTTGAGAAATTTTTAGTATTTGTGGATGCTTGCTAGAATTTCAATCATAAGTATGTATGATTTCCAACGCACGGATAGTATCTCAGCATATGCATCTCCACATATAAAACTACAATGATGATTATATTTCTTGTTACCATTTGCCTAGGGAAAATTCCACACCTCTTATCACCGCTACTCCACACTTGATTTCTCTTTTTTTCCTTCTAAAACATCCTAACTATCTTCACTAGAATGTTTGCGAAAACAATGTTTTGTGCACATAGGATTTATTTGTAACAGATAGGACCTTAGAGATTACAAATCTTATCGTTGACTCCTCTTGGTTTTGACACTCCATACTTATCATCTCCGCTTTGAAAAGTATTACAATACTCCCCACACTTGGGGATTATCGGTCACTAGCATTCACCTCAACTTCATTTCCTTGGCTAGTTGGTGGTTGGCTAGAAGCATTGGGTGCATACACCTCAACCCTGTTCTCACCACGCGGTACACTTCTACTCTTGCTCATATCATGACTTGGGGAAGAGACATGTCGGTTCAAGTCAATTTCAAACAGAGGACCTTCGAACTTGGTGGCAAATAATTCAAGTGACTTCTCTTTTTATTGCACAACCTTTTTCTTGTATACCTCTGATACGTCTTCGTCGTATCTATAATTTTTGATTGTTTCATGCCAATATTATACAACTTTTTTGTATTTTTGGCAACTTTTTATGTGATTTATTGGACTAACCTATTGATCCAGTGCCCAGTGCCAGTTCCTGTTTTTTGCATGTTTTTTGTATCGCAGAAAATCCATATCAAATGAAGTACAAATGCAATAAAATTTTACGGAGAATTATTTTGGGATTTATGTGATTTTTGGAGTTGGAATCACCGCAAACGGAGGCCCACACAACGCACAAGACACCAGGGCGCGCCAGAGGAGCCTAGCTCATGGTGGTGGGTTGTGCTCACCTTGTACGTCGGTTGGAGCTCTACTTCGGGTGCAAGCAAGCTTATATCCAGAAAAAATCGTGTTAAAATCTCAGCACAATCGGAGTTATGGATCTCTCGGAATATAAGAAACGGTTTTGGCCAGATCTAGAGAACACGAAACAAAAGAGAACATAGAGGGAGATCTAATATTGGAGGGGCTCCCGCCCTCCACCGCCATGGAGGCCATGGACCAAAGGGGGAACTCTCCTCCCATCTAGGGGGGGAGGCCAAGGAATAATAAGAACGAGGGGGCTTTCTCCCCCTCTCTCCCGGTGGTGCCGGAGTGCCGCCGGGGCAAGGATCGTGACAGCGATCTACATCAACAATCTTGCTACTGTCAACACCAACTCTTTCCCCTCTATGCAGCGGCATAGCACCCCTTATCTCCGCTATAATCTCTACTTAAACATGGTGCTCAACTCCATATATTATTTCCCAATGATCTATGGTTATCCTGTGATGTTTGAGTAGATCCGTTTTGTCCTATGGGTTAATCATGATCTTGGTTGGTATGATTGTATATTTTATTTATGGTGCTGTCCTACAGTGCCCTCCATCTCGCGCAAACGTGAGGGGCCCCCGCTTTAGGGTGTTGCAATATGTTCATGATTCGCTTATGGTGGGTTGCGAGAGTGACAAAAGCTTAAACCCGAGTAGGTGGGCTGTTGCGTGCGGGATAAAGAGGAATTGGTACTTAGTGCTATGGTTGGGTTTCACGACCTTAATGATCTTTAGTAGTTGTGGATGCTTGCTAGAGTTCCAATCATAAGTGCATATGATCCAAGTAGAGAAAGTATGTTAGCCCATGCCTCTCCCTCATATAAAATTACAAGAATGATTACCGATACTTGTTATCGATTGCCTAGGTACAAATGACTTTCTTGTTGACAAAAGCTATCCACTTTTATTACCTAGCAATTTATTCGTAGTTTTATTCTCGTAAAATCGTATTTTTATTCTTGCCAAATAGTTTCATACTTGTTTTAGGTAAAGCCAACATCAAGAGTGTGTAGAGTTGTATCGTTGGTCGATAGAACTTGAGGGAATATTTGTTCTAACTTTAGCTCCTTGTTGGGTTCAACACTCTTATTTATCGAAGAGGGCTACAAACAATCCCCTACACTTGTGGGTTATCAACCTCCCAATGCAAAAGCGAGGTGATATGCATATTCTTCAATTGAGATTTTGATCGCACTTAACATCATACCTTCCTAATTAGTTTTACTCCATCATTGAGGACCATCCTTTTCAACACATATCTCACTCTTCAATAGCATTTTTTATAACTAGGACTTGTAATAAATAGCATGGCTTCATCATCATCGTCCATATTGTTGGCATTTTTACTCAATAATACCATCTTGTCCAAATAATTAACATTAACGAGTCTCGCCATCTAAAAATGATGTAAAGAAATTCAATGCATCAATGACAAGACTAATGTATTTCATGGGTCATGGCTTCACATTGGTAGCTACAAGGCTAATGCATTATATCCAAATTACATCACCACTAGTATGTTCAAAAAATCATGGCATTAATTAACATGCACACTAATTGTTGGGGATATAACTATTGGATATGACCTGCCCAGGAGGGGTCGGGTCATGCCACTGGCGGCTTAAGAAGAGAAGGCCCAAGAGTACTATGAGGATGGCGGTCCATAGAGCAAGCTTATTGAAAGCCCAAGACCCGGGGGTGACTTGAGGCCCATGGGTATGAACCACCATATTGTGTAACTTGTATTATAAGGCAAGCTTAACAGTTACCGAGCTGGATACGTTGTGTATGAGCTGGCCAGGACTCTGTAAGCCACCGGGCAATAACCTGTGTATATAAAGGGGTGACCCGGCAGCGGGTTAGGACAAGAAAAACAACAAGTCGAGAACTAGGTCAAGCGTATTCGCTCCCTGGTAATCGAATGTCAAGCAATAAAACCCCAAACAGGAGTTAGCCTTTACCTCGTCTCAAGGAGCCGAACTAGTATAAACTCCCTGTGTCCTTTGTCCCGATTAACCCCTTCAAGCTAACCTATAGTTACAATGGCTCCACACCTAAGTCCTTTCGCTAGGGCATTTGCTGTGTTAAGTCCACGACAGTTGGCGCCCACCGTGGGGCCAGCGCATGGTGGTTTCAAGTTCTTGAAGGGCAGCTTCCTAGGGATCAAGGGGTACACTATGGGCCAGATGACCAAGAGTCTCCACGGCAAGATCTACATCGGCGACGCTGGCTGGGGCCCTCAGGCCGGCTCAATTGAGTACGGGTACTGGGTCCCGTTCAGCGGAATCCATGTCTTCATCGGCAAGATTGGTAAATCGGGCCCTGAGCCGGACACCTGCACCGACATCATCGAGACGGCTCAGCGTGCACGACCCGCTAAGGTTCGAGCCACTGTGAAGCATGCCTTTATTGGTTTCATCCATAGGGCGGAACTTGAGGAAGGATCTGTGTCTGGTGGTGCGACGACCATCTACTCTAATGGTGAGTCGTCAACCGGCAAGACCGACTCAATGTATCAACTGCAGGACGGCCAACTTGGGGGTTGTTCCAATGGCGATAGTATTCCGGACCCCTATGAGCCGCCGAATAGGGTTGTGATCTTCATCGCCGGTACACAGCCAGTGCTCGACTCAACGACCGCCGCGGCTATGACCTCCAGCTCAACGGCTGTGGCTGGTGCTAGCGGCTCTGCGCGCCCGCCGGCTCAGGTTCTAACATAGTTGTTGGAGGCTTTGGCGACTTTTATGGGGGCGGAGGTAACCCCGGACATTCAAGAACAACATAAGGTGGATGTTGCGAAGCTACGAGATGAGATAGCTTGGGCCAAGGAAGAATTGGCGGCTGAGAATGCTAGGATGTCCACCGAGCGAGTTGTTTTGGACGCTTAGGCACAAAGGATTCAGGCTGAGTCGTTCCGGCTTACCTTGGATCAGAACGCTTCAAATGCCATCATGAGAAGGAGGCATCAGAGTCGCCTACCTCCGTTGTACGATGCAAGAAATCTTTTTAACACGCCTGGGGTAGGGACCAATGACCCGCCCCTGGTAAACCGGGCAGTTGAGACGCCCATGACCGGAGCACCGGTTCAGCCGCGTACTATGGATCTGCCTCATTTGGATATGACTCCACCCCAGCATGTTCCGACACTGCCGGGTCATTATTCTAACCCTCTTAATAACATGATTGCTGCGGTGACACGGTTGGCGGCTCTCCCAGTTGAAGGCGAGTCTCTGGCTGCAATAGAGGTGCGGAGGGCCAGACAACTTGTTCAAACAACAGTTTCTCAACAGTTTCTCAACCCCTTGTCCAAGCCGAAGTTATAGCAGGCATATCGATTCACCAGCAGTTTCGAGTAGTGAAGATCGCCATAATCAGCCTCGTGGGCATGACTCGCCGCACGCCGGCAATGGTGTTCAAGCTTTGGTGGACCAGAGCGGGGCGTAGCGTGAGGCTGAGTTGGCGGCTCAGCTAGCGGCTCAACAGCAACCTTCGGCTTATCCGTCAATGTTTGTGGGGGCAGTAATGACCTCTAATCTTCGGGCGTGCCATGTTTAGTGTCGGCTCTACGCAATGAGCGCTTGCCTAAGGATTTCAAGGGGCCCCGTAAGGTTCCTAACTACACGGTGGATGATACGTCTCCGTCGTATCTATAATTTTTGATTGTTCCATGCCAATATTATTCAACTTTCATATACTTTTGGCAACTTTTTATACTATTTTTTGGGACTAACATATTGATCCAGTGCCCAGTGCCAGTTCCTGTCTGTTGCATGTTTTATGTTTCACAGAAACCCCATAACAAATGGAGTCCAAACGGGATAAAAACAGACGGAGAATTATTTTGGAATATTTGTGATTTTTGGGAGGAAGAATCAATGCAATACGATGCCCGAGGTGGCCACGAGAGTGGCCCACGCCACCACTCCAGGGGGGGCACGCCCCCCTATCTCATGGGCCACCCGTAAGGCGGTTGATGCCCTTATTTGGCCGCAAGAAAGCTATTTCTGGAAAATAATTTGGGTGAAGGTTTCAATCCAATCGGAGTTACAGATCTCTAGATATAAAAGAAACGGTGAAGGGGAAGAATCTAAGAACGCAGAGACAGAGAGATATATCCAATCTCAGAGGGGCTCTCGCCCCTCCCACGCCATGGGAGCCAAGGACCAGAGGGGAAACCCTTCTCCCATCTAGGGAGAAGGTCAAGGAAGAAGAAGAATAAGGGGGGCTCTCTCCCCCTTGCTTCCGGTGGCGCCGGAACGCTGCCGGGGGCCATCATCATCACCTCCATCATCTTCACCAACATCTCCATCACCTTACCCCATCTATATTCAGTGGTCCACTCTCCCGCAACCCGTTGTACCCTCTACTTGAACATGGTGCTTTATGCTTCATATTATTTCCCAATGATGTGTCGCCATCCTATGATGTCTGAGTAGATTTTCGTTGTCCTATCGGTGATTGATGAATTGCTATGATTGGTTTGAGTTGCATGTTTTATTATTGGTGCTGTCCTATTGTGCCCTCCATGTCGCGCAAGCGTGAGGGATCCCCGCTGTAGGGTTTGCAATATGTTTATGATTTGCTTATGGTGGGTAGCGTGAGTGACAGAAGCACATACCCGAGTAAGTAGGTTGTTTGCGTATGGGATAAAGGGGACTTGATACTTTAATGCTATGGTTGGGTTTTACCTTATGAATATTTAGTAGTTTCGGATGCTTGCTAGAGTTCCAATCATAAGTGCATATGATCCAAATAGAGAAAGTATGTTAGCTTATGCCTCTCCCTCAAATAGAATTGCAATAGTGATTACCGGTCTAGTAAAGTAGTCAATTGCCTAGGGACAATTTCACAACTCCTACCACCACTTTTCCACACTCACTATATTTACTTTATTGCATTTTTATCTAAACAGCCCCTACTTTTTATTTACGCGTTCTTCATTATCTTGCAAGCCTATCCTATCACACCTACAAAGTACTTCTAGTTTCATACTTGTTCTAGGTAGAGCGAACGTCAAGCGTGCGTAGAGTCGTATCAATGGCCGATAGGACTTGAGAGAGTATTTGTTCTACCTTTAGCTCCTCATTGGGTTCGACACTCTTACTTATCGAAAGAGGCTACAACTATCCCATATACTTGCGGGTTATCAAGACCGTTTTCTGGCGCCGTTACCGGGGAGTCATAGTGTGGGGTGAATATTCTCGTGTGTGCTAGTTTGCTTTATCACTAAGTAATTTTTATTTGCTGTTCTTAGTTGTTTTCTATCTTTAGTTATGGGAAGGAAACACAAAATACCAAAAAAATTAGTTGTACCTACTAAACCAGTGGTTGAAGAACCACTCAAAATCTATCACACTCCTGAAGGTTTTTACTTGGATCATCTTCGATCCCTTTGTGCTCATGCTGAAACCCCCACTAGTTTAGTTGAGGGAAAATCTTTAGATGAGCATGCTTGTTTTGTGCGACACCGTATATCTGAAAAAGGGAAACTATTATGGGATCAAATTCAACGTTTGCAATGCTATGCTTGGAATTTATGTGAAATATATGAGTTTACTTGTTGTTCTAAAGACCCTAAGAAACACCTACCCTATCAATGCTTGTTTAGTGATAATGGAATCGTATCTTCGTATGCTAAGGGTGTTTACAATTACTATGATGTTCAACAAATTGAAGAATTTGTTGCTTTTAAAGGTGCTTATGAGATTGCCTCTTTGCTTGAAAAGTATGATGCTACTCTTTACAAATCTGAATTTTTTTCCATATTTCAACATTGTTATGATAATTATGCTTCTAATGCCTATGTTAAACAATATATTGAGGACTTCTCCGCTGTCTAAGAAGAGAATAATATTTTGCAGGAAGCTAGGGAAGAAGAAATTGATGAAATAGTGAGCTCATTGGATGAAAAAGATGATGAGGAGAGCGAAGAACAAAAAGAGGAAGAGCGGATTAGCTACATGTGCCCACCTTATAATGAGAGTAACCCTCCAACTCATACATTATTTAATTCCCCTTCGTGCTTACCGAAGGATGATTGCTATGATGATTGTTGTGATCCCTTGAATTTGTTTGAAATATCCCTTTTTGATGATGCTTGCTATGCTTGTGGCCAAGATGCCAATATGAATTATGCTTATGGAGATGAACTTGCAATAGTTCCTTATGTTAAACATGAAATTGTTGCTATTGCACCCACACATGATAGTCCTATTATCTTTTTGAATTCTCCCAACTACACTATATCGGAGAAGTTTGTGCTTATTAAGGATTATATTGATGGGTTGCCTTTTACCATTGCACATGATGATTTTGATGAATATAATATGCATGTGCTTGCTGCTCCTTCTTGCAATTATTATGAGAGAGGAACTCCATCTCCAACTCTCTATGTTTCCAATATGATAAAATTGCAAGAAACTATTTATACTATGCATTGGCCTTTACTATGTGTGCATGAATTGTTCTTTTATGACATGCCGATGCATAGGGAGAGAGTTAGACTTCGTTGTTGCATGATATATGTTACCTTGTGCTCACTACTAAATTACAAATCATTGTTAATTAAAATTGGCTCTGATATACCTTGGGATCCGGGTGGATTCGGGCACTAAATGCCTAGCTTAATGCCTTTAAAGAAAGCGCTGCCAGGGAGACAACCCGGAAGTTTTAGAGAGTCATTTATTTCTGTTGAGTGCTTTTATATAGTTTAAAAACACAAAAATAAAGAGGGGAACCTAAAAAGTTTTCAAAAAGGAAAGTGAAAGTAAGAAAGACAAGCATTGTTGAAGTGGGAGAGCTCCTTGAACTTTCTTCATGCTCACGGAAACTTTGTGAATCTTGATTACAGAAACTTTTCATCAAAAATAATTATCCCCTTGTACAATTCCATTTTATCATAAAAATAATGTGCCAAGGTTTGCCTTTAGGATTTTTACAATGCTTGTTGGTTTGTACGGTGCGGGACAGAAACTTTGGCTGTAGTG
>NC_057801.1:392302579-392303129 GCF_018294505.1 Triticum aestivum
AGATATATTGCCATGCAACTTTCATCATCATCATATACATGACTTGAGCATTCATTGTCATATTTCTTTGCATGATCGTAAGATAGCTAGAATAATGTTTTCATGACTTGTCCGGTTTTTGATGTCATTGATACGCTAGATCATTGTACATCCCGGTACACCGCCGAAAGCATTCATATAGAGTCATATCTTTGTTCCAGTATCGAGTTGTAATATCGAGTTGTAAGTAAATAAAAGTGTGATGATCATCATTCTAGAACATTGCCCCATAAAAAAAGAAAAAAGAAAAAAAAAGGAAAGGCCAAAGAAGCCTAAATAAAAAAGGGGGCCAAAGAAGCCCACCAAAAAAAAGAAAAAAAAGAAAAAAAGAAAAAGAAAAGGGGCAATGTTACTATCCTTTTTCTACACTTGTGCTTCAGAGTAGCACTGTGTTCTTCATATAGAGAGTCTCCTATGTTATCACTTTCATATACTAGTGGGAATTTTCATTATAGAACTTGGCTTGTATATTCCAACAATGGGCTTCCTCAAATGCCCTAGGTCTTCATGA
>NC_057801.1:392303139-392307917 GCF_018294505.1 Triticum aestivum
CAAGCAAGTTGGATGCACACCCACTTAGTTTCTTTTGTTGAGCTTTCATACACTTATAGCTCTTAGTGCATCCGTTGCATGGCAATCCCTACTCCTTGCATTGACATCAATTTATGGGCATCTCCATAGCCCATTGATTAGCCGCGTCGATGTGAGACTTTCTCCTTTTTTGTCTTATCCACATAACCTCCATCATTATATTCTATTCCACCTATAGTGCTATATCCATGGCTTGCGCTCATGTATTGCGTGAGGGTTGAAAAAGCTGAAGCACGTTAAAAAGTATGAACCAATTGCTCGGCTTGTCATCGGGGTTATGCATGATGGGGGCATTTTGTGTGACGAAAATGAAGCATGGCCAAACTATATGATTTTGTAGGGATAAGCTCGCTTTGGCCTTATTATTTTGAAAAGACATGATTGCTTTATTGGTATGCTCGAAGTATTATTGTTTTTATGTCAAATGATAGACTATTGCTTTGAATCACTCATGTCTTAATGTTCATGCCATGATTAGACATATGATCAAGATTATGCTAGGTAGCATTCCACATCAAAAATTATCTTTTTTATCATTTACCTACTCGAGGACGAGCAGGAATTAAGCTTGGGGATGCTGATACGTCTCCGTCGTATCTATAATTTTTGGTTGTTCCATGCCAATATTATTCAACTTTCATATACTTTTGGCAACTTTTTATACTATTTTTTTGGACTAACATATTGATCCAGTGCCCAGTGCCAGTTCCTGTCTGTTGCATGTTTTATGTTTCGTAAAAACCCCGTATCAAACGGAGTCCAAACAGGATAAAAACGGGCAGAGAATTATTTTGGAATCATGATTTTTGGGAGGAAGAATCAACGCGATACGATGCCCGAGGTGGCCACGAGAGTGGCCCATGCCACCACTCTAGGGGGTGCCCCCCTATCTCATGGGACACCCGTAAGGCGGTTGATGCCATTCTTTGGCTGCAAGAAAGATAATTTTTGGAAAACGATCTGGGCGAAGGTTTCAATCCAATCGGAGTTACGCAAAGACAGAGAGATAGATCCAATCTCGGAGGGGCTCTCGCCCCTCCCACGCCATGGGAGCCAAGTACCAGAGGGGAAACCCTTCTCCCATCTAGGGAGAAGGTCAAGGAAGAAGAAGAATAAGGGGGGCTCTCTCCCCCTTGCTTCCGGTGGCGCCGGAACGCCGCCGGGGGCCATCATCACCACCGCGATCTTCACCAACACCTCCATCATCTTCACCAACATCTCCATCACCTTCCCCCATCTATATTCAGCGGTCCACTCTCCCGCAACCCACTGTACCCTCTACTTGAACATAGTGCTTTATGCTTCATATTATTTTCCAATGATGTGTTGCCATCCGATGATGTCTGAGTAGATTTTTGTTGTCCTATCGGTGATTGATGAATTGCTATGATTGGTTTGAGTTGCATGTTTTATTATTGGTGCTGTCCTATTGTGCCCTCCGTGTCGCGCAAGCGTGAGGGATCCCCGCTGTAGGGTTTGCAATATATTTATGATTTGCTTATGGTGGGTGGCGTGAGTGACACAAGCACAGACCTGAGTAAGTAGGTTGTTTGCGTATGGGATAAAGGGGACTTGATACTTTAATGCTATGGTTGGGTTTTACCTTAATGAATCTTTAGTAGTTGCGGATGCTTGCTAGAGTTCCAATCATAAGTGCATATGATCTAAGTAGAGAAAGTATGTTAGCTTATGCCTCATTTGGATATGACTCCACCCCAGCATGTTCCGACACTGCCGGGTCATTATTCTAACCCTCTTAATAACATGATTGCTGCGGTGACACGGTTGGCGGCTCTCCCAGTTGAAGGCGAGTCTCTGGCTGCAATAGAGGTGCGGAGGGCCAGACAACTTGTTCAAACAACAGTTTCTCAACAGTTTCTCAACCCCTTGTCCAAGCCGAAGTTATAGCAGGCATATCGATTCACCAGCAGTTTCGAGTAGTGAAGATCGCCATAATCAGCCTCGTGGGCATGACTCGCCGCACGCCGGCAATGGTGTTCAAGCTTTGGTGGACCAGAGCGGGGCGCAGTGTGAGGCTGAGTTGGTGGCTCAGCTAGCGGCTCAATAGCAACCTTCGGCTTATCCGTCAATGTTTGTGGGGGCAGTAATGACCTCTAATCTTCGGGCGTGCCATGTTTAGTGTCGGCTCTACGCAATGAGCGCTTGCCTAAGGATTTCAAGGGGCCCCGTAAGGTTCCTAACTACACGGTGGATGATACGTCTCCGTCGTATCTATAATTTTTGATTGTTCCATGCCAATATTATTCAACTTTCATATACTTTTGGCAACTTTTTATACTATTTTTTGGGACTAACATATTGATCCAGTGCCCAGTGCCAGTTCCTGTCTGTTGCATGTTTTATGTTTCACAGAAACCCCATAACAAATGGAGTCCAAACGGGATAAAAACGGACGGAGAATTATTTTGGAATATTTGTGATTTTTGGGAGGAAGAATCAATGCAATACGATGCCCGAGGTGGCCACGAGAGTGGCCCACGCCACCACTCCAGGGGGGGCACGCCCCCCTATCTCATGGGCCACCCGTAAGGCGGTTGATGCCCTTATTTGGCCGCAAGAAAGCTATTTCTGGAAAATAATTTGGGTGAAGGTTTCAATCCAATCGGAGTTACAGATCTCTAGATATAAAAGAAACGGTGAAGGGGAAGAATCTAAGAACGCAGAGACAGAGAGATATATCCAATCTCGGAGGGGCTCTCGCCCCTCCCACGCCATGGGAGCCAAGGACCAGAGGGGAAACCCTTCTCCCATCTAGGGAGAAGGTCAAGGAAGAAGAAGAATAAGGGGGGCTCTCTCCCCCTTGCTTCCGGTGGCGCCGGAACGCTGCCGGGGGCCATCATCATCACCTCCATCATCTTCACCAACATCTCCATCACCTTACCCCATCTATATTCAGTGGTCCACTCTCCCGCAACCCGTTGTACCCTCTACTTGAACATGGTGCTTTATGCTTCATATTATTTCCCAATGATGTGTCGCCATCCTATGATGTCTGAGTAGATTTTCGTTATCCTATCGGTGATTGATGAATTGCTATGATTGGTTTGAGTTGCATGTTTTATTATTGGTGCTGTCCTATTGTGCCCTCCATGTCGCGCAAGCGTGAGGGATCCCCGCTGTAGGGTTTGCAATATGTTTATGATTTGCTTATGGTGGGTAGCGTGAGTGACAGAAGCACATACCCGAGTAAGTAGGTTGTTTGCGTATGGGATAAAGGGGACTTGATACTTTAATGCTATGGTTGGGTTTTACCTTATGAATATTTAGTAGTTTCGGATGCTTGCTAGAGTTCCAATCATAAGTGCATATGATCCAAATAGAGAAAGTATGTTAGCTTATGCCTCTCCCTCAAATAGAATTGCAATAGTGATTATCGGTCTAGTAAAGTAGTCAATTGCCTAGGGACAATTTCACAACTCCTACCACCACTTTTCCACACTCACTATATTTACTTTATTGCATTTTTATCTAAACAGCCCCTACTTTTTATTTACGCGTTCTTCATTATCTTGCAAGCCTATCCTATCACACCTACAAAGTACTTCTAGTTTCATACTTGTTCTAGGTAGAGCGAACGTCAAGCGTGCGTAGAGTCGTATCAATGGCCGATAGGACTTGAGAGAGTATTTGTTCTACCTTTAGCTCCTCGTTGGGTTCGACACTCTTACTTATCGAAAGAGGCTACAACTATCCCATATACTTGCGGGTTATCAAGACCGTTTTCTGGCGCCGTTACCGGGGAGTCATAGTGTGGGGTGAATATTCTCGTGTGTGCTAGTTTGCTTTATCACTAAGTAATTTTTATTTGCTGTTCTTAGTTGTTTTCTATCTTTAGTTATGGGAAGGAAACACAAAATACCAAAAAAATTAGTTGTACCTACTAAACCAGTGGTTGAAGAACCACTCAAAATCTATCACACTCCTGAAGGTTTTTACTTGGATCATCTTCGATCCCTTTGTGCTCATGCTGAAACCCCCACTAGTTTAGTTGAGGGAAAATCTTTAGATGAGCATGCTTGTTTTGTGCGACACCGTATATCTGAAAAAGGGAAACTATTATGGGATCAAATTCAACGTTTGCAATGCTATGCTTGGAATTTATGTGAAATATATGAGTTTACTTGTTGTTCTAAAGACCCTAAGAAACACCTACCCTATCAATGCTTGTTTAGTGATAATGGAATCGTATCTTCGTATGCTAAGGGTGTTTACAATTACTATGATGTTCAACAAATTGAAGAATTTGTTGCTTTTAAAGGTGCTTATGAGATTGCCTCTTTGCTTGAAAAGTATGATGCTACTCTTTACAAATCTGAATTTTTTTCCATATTTCAACATTGTTATGATAATTATGCTTCTAATGCCTATGTTAAACAATATATTGAGGACTTCTCCGCTGTCTAAGAAGAGAATAATATTTTGCAGGAAGCTAGGGAAGAAGAAATTGATGAAATAGTGAGCTCATTGGATGAAAAAGATGATGAGGAGAGCGAAGAACAAAAAGAGGAAGAGCGGATTAGCTACATGTGCCCACCTTATAATGAGAGTAACCCTCCAACTCATACATTATTTAATTCCCCTTCGTGCTTACCGAAGGATGATTGCTATGATGATTGTTGTGATCCCTTGAATTTGTTTGAAATATCCCTTTTTGATGATGCTTGCTATGCTTGTGGCCAAGATGCCAATATGAATTATGCTTATGGAGATGAACTTGC
>NC_057801.1:392307927-392308758 GCF_018294505.1 Triticum aestivum
ATAGTTCCTTATGTTAAACATGAAATTGTTGCTATTGCACCCACACATGATAGTCCTATTATCTTTTTGAATTCTCCCAACTACACTATATCGGAGAAGTTTGTGCTTATTAAGGATTATATTGATGGGTTGCCTTTTACCATTGCACATGATGATTTTGATGAATATAATATGCATGTGCTTGCTGCTCCTTCTTGCAATTATTATGAGAGAGGAACTCCATCTCCAACTCTCTATGTTTCCAATATGATAAAATTGCAAGAAACTATTTATACTATGCATTGGCCTTTACTATGTGTGCATGAATTGTTCTTTTATGACATGCCGATGCATAGGGAGAGAGTTAGACTTCGTTGTTGCATGATATATGTTACCTTGTGCTCACTACTAAATTACAAATCATTGTTAATTAAAATTGGCTCTGATATACCTTGGGATCCGGGTGGATTCGGGCACTAAATGCCTAGCTTAATGCCTTTAAAGAAAGCGCTGCCAGGGAGACAACCCGGAAGTTTTAGAGAGTCATTTATTTCTGTTGAGTGCTTTTATATAGTTTAAAAACACAAAAATAAAGAGGGGAACCTAAAAAGTTTTCAAAAAGGAAAGTGAAAGTAAGAAAGACAAGCATTGTTGAAGTGGGAGAGCTCCTTGAACTTTCTTCATGCTCACGGAAACTTTGTGAATCTTGATTACAGAAACTTTTCATCAAAAATAATTATCCCCTTGTACAATTCCATTTTATCATAAAAATAATGTGCCAAGGTTTGCCTTTAGGATTTTTACAATGCTTGTTGGTTTGTACGGTGCGGGACAGAAACTTTGGCTGTAGTG